>NC_057812.1:338016514-338019203 GCF_018294505.1 Triticum aestivum | reverse complement strand
CTGTAGGCGGCGGGGCGAGGGGCTGCGGGCGGCGGCAACTTGGGCTCTAGGGGGGGCGGCGGTATTTAAAGGGGAGGGGACAGCGGTTGCTTGGGGGAGGGGGAAAGGCAGCGGCAGCAGCGGGGAGTCCGGGTCGGCGGTGCGCGCGCGCGAGGCGGTGGCGGCTCGGGCCGGCCTGGCTCGGCTGGCCTTAGGCCCAGTCGGGCGCGAGATATTTTTTTTAAATAATTCCTCCGACAGAAGAAAAATCCTAGAAAAATAAATAAAAATCTAAAAATGCCTAAACAAATTTTCACTGTCTAAATAAAATATTTAGGACGAGTTGAACATTTTCTTGGCGCTAAAATGCAATTTTGAAAACGTGCAATTTTTCTAATGCAAATAAAATCCGAATAAAACCAAATAAAATCCAATAAATGATTTTAATATTTTTCCTCCAATATTTCAATTATTTCGGAGAAGTCATATTATCTCCACTCATTTGATTTAATATGAAATATTTCAGAGAGAAAAATTATTAAAAAAAATCCTCGTTTCTTTATTTGATAAAAATCAAATATGAAAACAGGAAAATCCCCAACTCTCTCCATGGGTCCTTGAGTTGCTTGGGATTACGAGGATTGTGGAACTGGAATGCAATAAGTCATGATATGCATAGGTGATGTAGCGACCCGACCCGAATGGATCAAGTCTCTGTGCTTATGTGTCATCCCTGGATCGGTATGCTGACACGCACAGTACTCGAAGGATTTATAACAGAGGTAAATCACATGTATAAAGTAACGTAAATACTATTACCTCAATCCAATATAACAGAAGCAACAAGGTTGTGGATTCCCATCAACACCAACGGCAAAGTTGAGTGTAGAAATCGTAACCCTAACGTATCACTTACTCGTCATAAGAAACCTGCAACATGAGACGTTGCAGCCCGAAAACGGGTCAGTACATTGAATGTACTGGCAAATTCACACCATAGAGAATGTTGAATAAAGGCTATCACTACATGCATATTTGGCCGGTGGAAAAGCTCTATGGTTATAAGGTTTTTGCGAAAAGCCAATTTTTCCCTACTGCAAAGGAATAAATTTTATTTAACTATCATGGTGGTTGTTGAACATTGAGAATGGTTGACAGCATTCTCAATCCCAATTAAGTAACATCATTAAAACCCAACAATATTTACTTTAGAGTAACATGTTGAGATCAACAAGATAATCCAAGAACTAGATACTCAAGATGTCCATAACAGGGGACATGGCTAATCATGATTAGTTTATACACTCTGCAGAGGTTTGCGCACTTTTCCCCACAAGACTCGATCGCCTCCGTTTGGTTTCTCGCACTACAGGGTGTTTGAGAAGACGGATGACCGAGACACAGTCTTTCAGAAGCGCTAGCACCTTACGACGGGTAGACCGGTACACCTACTTTCCCCTACATCTGCTAGTCTACCACTGTAAGAGTTCGCACAACTTACTCAACTATGCCAGAGCCCATAATGGCTTGTGGCTGCACACGGAAGTTTCTAGTATGAATAATCTCATGATCCCTTTGAGCCTGGGTCGCGGTCCAAAAGAAAACAGGCAAGTCCTGGTAACCCCAGGTGCCTCAATCCACCCAGATGTGTGTTAGGTTGCCACCTTAGATAAACCCTTAATTATCAATCTCACATCTGTCATGGATATCACTCACCCATTCCACGTCTACTAGCATAGCATGGCATAATAAGCAAACGTAGAAGTAACTCCCAAAGGTTTGATAATAAACAGGTAATAGGTACTACCTCATCTACTTCCCCTCCCACAATTTAATTAGATCCTAATCATGCAATGTGTGAAGATTGATCTAATGCAAAAAAAACTGGGTTGTAGAAAAGGTATGATCAAAGTGTGAACTTGCCTGCAATGTTGATGAAGATGATTCGCACTCAAAAATCTTGATAGCTATACTTGTCACACTCCGGTCAATCTATCGTAAGCAAGCAATAGTAACCACACATAAGCAATCACTCAAAAGATCAGAAAGAACGAAGAAGACGATTCGGAAACATCAAAACCAAGCAAATAACTCTTGCAACATAAAACAATTTCTAACAGTACCAAAATTATGTGAATTTGGCCTTATTAGAAAGTTTAGGTCAAAAGCTTCGATTTGCAAAAAGAATCAACTCAAACGGAGCTACAAAACTCAAGTTATGATCAAACGAAGTTTGAATTCAAATCTGGTCTAATTCAAATTTTAAACTTTTCAAAACATGTTTGAGTTGGATTAATGGATAGAGGAGATCATAAACAATACGTGAGCGTTGGTTTCATTGGATTTGGACAAACGAGCGAAAAGATGTGATCGTTTGAAGTACATGGACTATTCTGTAAATAAAATATTCACAACTAGGTCCCTGGCTAAAATTAACAGAAAAAGAAAACACTAAATAACGAATGTTCACTAACTAGTTCTAAACACAGAACGTTCTCTAAATAGATCTAACAAAAAAAATTAAACCGGCTTTTTTTAACGAAAACCGAAATAAACCTAAAGGAAAATAAACCGGACCAGGGCGGTTTTATACCGGTTCGGGGCGGTTCTTCGGTGAGGAACCGGCGGCGGATCTCCGGCGAGGGCGGCGCGGCTTCGGCGACTGCGAGGAGCGGCGACAGTGGCGGGTGGCGGCGCGGATAAGGCGGGG
>NC_057812.1:338009322-338016006 GCF_018294505.1 Triticum aestivum | reverse complement strand
GCGAGGCGCGACTGCGGTGGCGGTGGTTGGCAGTGGCGGCGGCGTGATGCGGCTCGAGGCGGCGGCGAGAAGCGGTGCGGCGATGAGAGAGAAGCCGGGCGACGGCTTTATAGGGGAGGGGTGGCCTCGGGAGGCGTGGGGAAGGGGTCACGGGAGGCGTGCCCGGCCGGGACTGGGATGGCGGCGGCGGCGAACTCCCGCCCGCTCGGGGACGGTGGCGACGGGGGACGTGGGCTGGGCCACGGCCTGGCCTGGGAGCTGGGCCGGCCCAGTTTGCGAGAGGAGAAGAATTTTTTTTTATATAAAGATTTTTCCACACAAACAAAACAGATAAAAACAAAATAAATAAAATTTTTATATAGGCATATAATATATCAAAAAATTTAGAAAAAGAAACTCTACGACATGAACATTTTTCTAGAGTCAAATAAAACTCATACAAATTCAGATAAATCAAAGTGTGCTACTGGTCTATTAAAATCCAACAAAAATCATTTTAAAAATACCAAAATGATTTCAAATTAATTTTTCTCCAATTTTCTATTGTAGGGAATCATGTTACCCTAATTTCCATTGTTTTATTTTTGGAGAAAAATAATTTGAATAAAACTCAGATAACTCCAAATCAGAAATAAATTCAAAAAAACTTTGAATTTAATTCTTGAAACTCCCAACTCATATCGGAGAGGCTAGCAAGAAATAGGTTAGGGTTTGGGGTCTCCTCAAAATCCATCGATCATCACACGGTGTCTGGGGTGCTACCACCCTTAGAAGCATGGTTACTGTTCCATCAATACTCATATACGCCATCCTTATTCTTGACAGTGCCGTCTTCTCAGATCTTCTGTATAATTCCTTCTCTGGCTCTTTCGGTAGTGGCATAACCTTTTCCTCAATTCTTCTATTATTTCTTCTTGGTAAGGTTATTCCGAGATTGGGTCTTCTTAGCTGACGGGTCTGGCGCCAAAACTAAGCAACTATCGATATCTCATGGTGGTCAACAATTTATGGTTTCTCCTGCAGGAAATCGGTCTAGGTTGATCCTCACCGTATAACCTACGGTTGGCAAAAACTGCCTTGTACAAGGAAAAATACCTATACCATTCTAAGGTTTAAACAAGGTTTAATATCGTCGTCTCTCTACTATAGGTAAAGTCACTTAGATTTACCATCCCATATAGCAAGGCGAATAATAAGAGTAAGTCGGTATGGTGATCAATCCATCCCGCACCCAAATCATTACCATGTATACAGTTTAGCGAATCTCGCATACTAACACTTGGTCATCCTCACAAGCATTGCAGAATTTCTCTTGTCGACGAACCAAGTTCGGATATATCCATAGATTCTGCAAGCCAGACAAACATCTATCGTTCCTTCACAACTCTCAGGTTTTGCGTAAACTCCTATAAAATTGTCTATCGACAAAGGTATATCCTCTTCCAGGGTCCTTCCTTCAGCAAGAATGTGCTTGCTTCTTGGCAGGTCCTGGAGCCTGTGGGTTATGGCCCATCTTATCACTTGTAGTCATCAGGCAACTTATCATTATTCCAACTTCCAACTTCCTAGCATTCCTAAATCCATCCAATTGTATTGTCTACCTTCCTTCTACTGGCACCAAACTAGGACATGATTACTCAGACTCATCATGGAATTTTCATTGATCATACCTCCTTTATATCCAATAGTAATTTATCTCTTCATCCTCGTGGGATATCCCACATACCGACATAAAAACCTATACTTATGAAGTCCATATTCACTTCGTGGAACATCATTATCCTTTCCAGGGTCAAGCGTTCTTACAGGGGAATATTGGCCATCTCTGCATGGCACTTCTTCAACTGGGAAATGTGAAACACATCGTGAACTCCTGACAGTCCTTCGGGTGACTCCAACTTGTTGGCCACTTCTCCCATACGCTCCAAAACTCGGTATGGTCCTACAAATCTCGGGGCTAACTGTCCCTTAACTCCAATCCATTTAACTCCTCGCATAGGGGGGCACACGTAGACCTGATCTGTCTCCAATTTCATAGACTACCTCCTTGAGTTTTTGAGTCTACATAACTCTTCTGCCTGGAATGAGCTACCTTCAGTCTATCTTGAATCAACTTAACATTCTCTTCTGACTCCTTGATCACATTTGGTCCAAACAACTGACGGTCTCCAACTTCATCCCACATACTCTTGGGGCATCACACATATCGAGACAAAACTTGTATTCATTTTGTCCGAAATCCACTCAGTGGAGTATCCTTATACTTTCCAGGGGTCAAGGGTTCTTACAGGGTACTACCACCCTTAAAATGCACAAATCTTCCATAGACCATATTTCTCCTATCCTCAGAATGACCAAAATTCTACTTCATAGAGTAACAACTCATAAAATCCATATCAGTACCAACGATGATACTTTATTCATTCTCAAATGATTACAATCTCTCGCTTCTCCATTACATGTCTCAACTCAACACCTCAATATAAAAGAAAATGTTCTCACTTCTACTACTCCATTTCTTGTGTTGCAAACTCAACTATCTAGCACAAGTTTCCTTCTCTTTGGGACAATCTTGGGCAAAGTGCCCTAGCCTGCTCCATTACAAATAAAACATATTACTTCTGACAAGTATCGAGGTTTCCTTTTTGGGAAATTGTTGAGGTAGTGCCCTGACTCCTTGCACCTGTAACAGATGATATGACTTGGGTTCCTCCTGGGCTCCAATCGGTTTCTCTTCCTGGACTTTTCCATTCTAATCAGGGCTTCTATTTCCTGTGGGTCATATTCTACTTCCTCCGTCGGGAATTCTACTAGATCCCCATTCAAACAATTTTGGGAGATGTGTCCTTCTTCTCCACATGAATAGCAAGACTTAGTGCAGGGTTTACTCGGGTCCTCTTTAGGTGTGTCCTCCACCTCTTCCTTCATCACAGTTTCTTCTAAAATTCCCATAAGGGCTCCTTTTATTACTTCTTTCTTTTGCTGGATGGTTCGTTGTACCATGGGGTAAATGTGACACTGAGCAGGATAGTGGGTACTCCCTTCACACAAGAAACAAGTAATCTGCCTAGTTGGGAATTCTTCAAGTGGGTGACTTCCTTCACAATTAGGGCATTCATCCTTGTGTTCTTTATGGGTGTGTCCTATTTCTCCACAAATCTTGCATGCACAAGGTTTCTTCATATCCTTTCCATAAGGCTTCAACTTCTGGGACACAAGCCGAGACTTTGGCAAAGTCAACTTAAATTCTTTCCAAGTGGTTACTCCTTGCCATCCATTCGTGGTTTGGTACATCCTCCACCAAGTAGCAGCACCTCTTTCAAAGCACTGCAAAGGATGATGGGTCGTATCATGTCCAACTATAGGGTTATTCTCCATGTGATCCTCCATGTTCTGAATCCATTGGTTCGTCTCCAATTGACTCATCGGTCGAGAAAATATAAGCTCATCTTCATTCATCCTCTATTGGGTCCCTGGGTTTGGGGTGGGATAAGAGAGAGGGAGAGGGATACACACAATGCAAACAAAAGTTTTGAAAAGACAGATTTTATTGTGGCTGTCGGAAAAACATCAAACAAATGATAGCTCACAAACGTCGCATCTAACGTAGGTATATAATATGGGTTTGGTCTTCTAGAGGTCAATAATTCTTTAACATCTCCAACTCTTCAAGCCTTGTTCATGCCTCCAATGGCTTCTTCCGATCATGCCTGTCTTTCTCAAGTTCTTTTACCAGATCAACTCTATTGACGCGAAGTCTCTCGTAACGTCCTTTAATATTCTAGAGTTGCGTTCCAAACTTCTGGGTTTCAACATCCTTGGCATGAGCCATGGTCATACTGTCCTTCAGTTCCTGACAAATCTCCGGTATCTCGAGGTTGTAGCTCCTCCAGCTTGGCTACTTCAACTTCTGGGTCCTAAGTTCTTCATGAAATGCTCCTTGTCTAATACAGCTTCATGGAGCTCCACCTTAAACTTCTTGATGTACTACTCCAGATCCTGGCGATACACCGGCTAAGGTTAAAACTTCATCTTACTATTAGGTGCTCCATCAGCCTTCTTCCATCAAATCCATTCTGAAGAAATGCATCCTTAACTCAGCACGGTGACAGTAGCATCAGCGGGCGATGACATCACGGATAACCGTGTTTCTGCTCTTGTTATTCCCATGAGCTATCATTCCATAGTTGATATCTCCTGCATTGGGGTTTCCTTGACAAAACTTTGAGTTCTCAACTCTCCATGTTCCGGCCTTTCTCCCATACACCTTGATCTCGGGTATTGATAGCTTCCATAATCTGTCAAGTTCCATAAGGGTAGCCTTCCTAGGTCATACAAATCTAGGGATTCTTCAGAGCCTTCAAATTCTACTTGTCTTCGGTCTGCAACCGTTGTAGTTTCCATTATTCAGATGCATGGAAAATACTCTTCATTCCGAAGCGGTCTTAGTTGTCCAATATCTTGTACTTCTTGGAGTGGTCTCATTAGTCGAATCTTCGTGTGGTCAAAAGGGAAAAGGGGTATGGTCTCACTAAAGTGAATATTTGAATAAGCTCAGAAGAGAAGAGAGGTAAAATATCTTTTTGAATGGGAAAGTTGTAGAGAAAATCTTTCCTACGGGCTTGCCAGTTTCTAGGGTCACGTCCTACAGTCAACATGTGCTCTGATACCATCTTGTAGCGACCCGACCCGAATGGATCAAGTCTCTGTGCTTATGTGTCATCCCTGGATCGGTATGCTGACACACACAGTACTCGAAGGATTTATAATAGAGGTAAATCACATGTATAAAGTAACGTAAATACTATTACCTCAATCCAATATAACGGAAGCAACAAGGTTGTGGATTCCCATCAACACCAACGGCAAAGTTGAGTGTAGAAATCGTAACCCTAATGTATCACTTACTCGTCGTAAGAAACCTGCAACATGAGACGTTGCAGCCCGAAAACGGGTCAGTACATTGAATGTACTGGCAAATTCACACCATAGAGAATGTTGAATAAAGGCTATCACTACATGCATATTTGGCTGGTGGAAAAGCTCTATGGTTATAAGGTTTTTGCGAAAAGCCAATTTTTCCCTACTGTAAAGGAATAAATTTTATTTAACTATCATGGTGGTTGTTGAACATTGAGAATGGTTGATAGCATTCTCAATCCCAATTAAGTAACATCATTAAAACCCAACAATATTAACTTTAGAGTAACATGTTGAGATCAACAGGATAATCCAAGAACTAGATACTCAAGATGTCCATAACCGGGGACACGGCTAATCATGATTAGTTTATACACTCTGCAGAGGTTTGCTCACTTTTCCCCACAAGACTCGATCGCCTCCGTTTGGTTTCTCGCACTATAGGGTGTTTGAGAAGACGGATGACCGAGACACAGTCTTTCAGAAGCGCTAGCACCTTACGACGGGTAGACCGGTACACCTACTTTCCCCTACATCTGCTAGTCTACCACTGTAAGAGTTCGCACAACTTACTCAACTATGCCAGAGCCCATAATGGCTTGTGGCTGCACACGGAAGTTTCTAGTATGAATAATCTCATGATCCCTTTGAGCCTGGGTGGCGGTCCAAAAGAAAACAGGCAAGTCCTGGTAACCCCGGGTGCCTCAATCCACCCAGATGTGTATTAGGTTGCCACCTTAGATAAACCCTTAATTATCAATCTCACATCGTTAATGGATATCACTCACCCAATCCACGTCTACTAGCATAGCATGGCATAATAAGCAAACATAGAAGTAACTCCCAAAGGTTTGATAATAAACAGGTAATAGGTACTACCTCATCTACTTCCCCTCCCACAATTTAATTAGATCCTAATGATGCAATGTGTGAGGATTGATCTAATGCAATAAAACTGGGTTGTAGAAAAGGTATGATCAAAGTGTGAACTTGCCTGCAATGTTGATGAAGATGATTCGCACTCAAAAATCTTGATAGCTATACTCGTCACACTCTGGTCAATCTATCGTAAGCAAGCAATAGTAACCACACATAAGCAATCACTCAAAAGATCAGAAAGAACGAAGAAGACGATTTGGAAACATCAAAACCAAGCAAATAACTCTTGCAACATAAAACAATTTCTAACAGTACCAAAATTATGTGAATTTGGCCTTATTAGAAAGTTTAGGTCAAAAGCTTCGATTTGCAAAAAGAATCAACTCAAACGGAGCTACGAAACTCAAGTTATGATCAAACAAAGTTTGAATTCAAATCTGGTCTAATTCAAATTTTAAACTTTTCAAAACATGTTTGAGTTGGATTAATGGATAGAGGAGATCATAACGAAGACGTGAGCGTTGGTTTCGTTGGATTTGGACAAATGAGCGAAAAGATGTGATCGTTTGAAGTACAGGGACTATTCTGTAAATAAAGTATTCACAACTAGGTCCCTGGCTAAAATTAACAGAAAAATAAAACACTAAATAACGAACGTTCACTAACTAGTTATAAACAGAGAACGTTCTCTAAATAGATCTAACAAAAAAACTAAACCGGTTTTTTTTAACGAAAACCGAAATAAACCTAAAGGAAAATAAACCGGACCAGGGCGGTTTTATACCGGTTCGGGGTGGTTCTTCGGTGAGGAACCGGCGGTGGATCTCCGGCGAGGGCGGCGCGGCTTCGGCGACTGCGAGGAGCGGTGACAGTGGCGGGTGGCGG